>NC_091190.1:13203425-13220925 GCF_040958095.1 Procambarus clarkii | reverse complement strand
CTCTCTCTCTCTCTCTCTCCCCCCCCCCCCCCGCCCTCTCTCTCTCTCTCTCTCTCTCTCTCTCTCTCTCTCTCTCTCTCTCTCTCTCTCTCTCTCTCTCTCTCTCTCTCTCTCTCTCTCTCTCTCTGACCAACAGACTGAGAATGGGATCGTTTGAAGTATCATTTTAATAGTTCATTTTGTAAATGCAAAACTTGTTATCGTCATTCTGAGAGCCAGCTGGAGCAGAGGGTGGTGTGAGGGCCAGCTGGAGCAGAGGGTGGTGTGAGGGCCAGCTGGAGCAGAGGGTGGTGTGAGGGCCAGCTGGAGCAGAGGGTGGTGTGAGGGCCAGCTGGAGCAGAGGGTGGTGTGAGGGCCAGCTGGAGCAGAGGGCGAGGAAGGCTCGTGTTCTGGGAAAATATTAATGACCTTATCAGTGGAAAGTTTTCTCTGAAAAACGATGAAACTATCGAGACAACATTTAAGTTGTATTTCGACGAGCGGAAAGGGATGCGTGAAGAGAGAGAGAGAGAGAGAGAGAGAGAGAGAGAGAGAGAGAGAGAGAGAGAGAGAGAGAGAGAGAGAGAGAGAGAGGGAGAGAGAGAGAGAGAGAGAGAGAGAGAGAGAGGGAGAGGAAGAAAGACTACTGGTTGTTCTAATCTCTTAACTGCGCAGTCGAACTTTCTTGCTGGAAGCGTCGACAATATCACTTTCGTGTCTACGACACTGCAATTTGCTCTCGGTCTCGCGCGGAGGCGATACTATCGGAGTGATATTTCTGCCCTGGCCACCGCCACCACCACCACCTCCACGGCTTGGGTACTGTGCTTCCTACATCACACGTTGGCCAGAGGTCCGCCACGTGCTCTAAGAACTGAACAATCCAGGACGATGGTAAGAGACGCTCGAGCTCTGGTGCTCTAATCTCACTCTGAGGAGGCTTCGTCTTTTTAGAGCCCCATAAGCAGGATTGAGCTACAGTTGAGCAGAAGCGAACTCGTTTGAAGCAAGGACAAGGACATCCACTACTTGGGTGACGGGGATTGATGGGTAACGCCCTCGACGACTAAGTTCGGTCGTCCTGCATTCAGCAGTAAGTCATTTTAGAGTCTGAGGAAGCAACGTGGATTATTAGACAAGTTACGAGTTCATTAGCAAGTGGTCGTAATGATCATTAAGCGGAAGACAACGACTTCCCGCGTCCTAACAAGTGAATACCTAACATCGCTGAGGCCGGACATGCACTAGTAATGAAATAAGGACTTTCCTCATCAGTGCTAGTAATCGTCTGGCCTTAGAAGCTAGCGTGGAGCTTACAGGTAACTGTCTGTGTTCAGTATTTATTTATTTATTTATATACAAGAAGGTACATTGGGTTTGAGAGAATACATAGCATCGTATTTACAATCTTGTAAAGCCACTAGTATGCGCAGCGTTTCGGACAGAAGTATGGCGACTTGTAGAGAGACGCGGAGGCCACAACCCTCCCCCCACAGCCGGCTGTGGCTGGCCGGACACCGCCAGTGATACACTGTGACAGAACACAGGCCAGTGATTGATCGCAGGTTATCTTGTATCACTCATATATACATTAACATCATCAGCAGTGCAAAAACTTTTGGCAGCATGTGCAAAGCTGTTTTGCTTATATATTATCAAGCAAGGCTATGACTCTGTGGGGGTCCCACGCATGCTTTCATAAATGAGTTATCACAAGCGCTCAGAAAGGCACTCCACGAATGTGATGGTCGGGGTCCCACTGCACGCCATCGCTACGGACCAAACGCGCGTGTACTGGCCGGGAGGCTTAAACACCCTTGTTATCAGTAGGTCCAACGCACGCAGTGTGAGAGTAACCCACACACGCCAGTGCCAGCGTCCCCAAGGACCTGCCGTAAAAAACAGCAAGCGTCGGATTACCCTCCAGCTGTCGCTCGGGAAGAATTACTCCAACCTGACGCTCGGGACTGATTGTGCTCGGCGTGACACCCGAGCGGATATCCCCTCCACCTGACGCCCGCTGCCCACATTCGATCCCTTGCCCAGACAGACATCGACCCGCTGGCCTTCTTCTCGGCCAACAGTAACGGGAATTTACGGCCAATTCCGTGTGTGCAGAGATTTACGATGTAATCCAGGAGGTGATATCGCTTTTCAATCCTTCATAGTCCGCGTTAAAGGCGCCTGTCCCTTGTCCCACGCACTCTCACATGCCACAAGTAATGCATGGGTAAAGTGGAATCAGACGTCTAAATAGGCCAGGTCAAGCTGAGTTACGTGACATCAGATAAATAGCACGTGAGGTCAAGCTAGGAAAGGTCAGATAGCGTCACGAAGGGTTCAGTGGATGACCTTAGAAGAGGTCAGGTCAGGACTAAAGTAATGACATGAAGAGAAGGAATATTTGGTTAACTTTAAGCTGGGAGCAGAGTCCAGGTGTGGAGAGTACAGACGACCGCTGCAAGAACGATCCATTAGACAAGGAGCCCGTAACACCTAATGTCTCACCTAGAGTGTGTGTGTGTGTGTGTGTACTCGCCTAGTTGTGTTTGCGGGGGTTGAGCTCTGGCTCTTTATCGCCTCTCAAGTGTCAATCAACTGGTGTACAGATTGCTGAGCCTACTGGGCTCCATCATATCTACATTTGAAACTGTATACGGAGTCTGCCTCCACCACTTTACTGCCTAATGCATTCCATCTGTTTTAATTAACTACTCTGACACTAAAGTGTGTGTGTGTGTGTGTGTGTGTGTGTGTGTGTGTGTGTGTGTGTGTGTGTGTGTGTGTGTGTGTGTGTGTGTGTGTGTGTGTGTGTGTGTATGTGTGTGTCCGCGTTTGCGTGCGTTAAGAACGATAGTCTCCCTAGTTCTGTCCAGGAAATGACAGGTGTGTGTGTGTGCCTCTCTCCACTGTCCATGGGCTCTCACTTACTGTCTGTCCCATGCTAGGCCGTGGCCTAGTATCCTCCCTCCGTCCCTCCTCCGTCCCTCCTCCGTCCCTCCCCCGTCCCTTCCCCGTCCCTCCCCCGTCCCTCCCTAGTAACTAAGGAGGGGAGAGAAAAAGAGCCAGTGCTCAGGGTCTGCTCTGACACACACACCTGGCTCCCAAAATGCTAATCTTGACCACAAGAAAAGCGGACTTTGCAGGAGACGTTGATGGTTCTAGCAATATTTACAGAAAGACAAATTTGCGAACAGGTCGCTCCTTGCAAGTGAGCGAGCGAGCGAGAGAGCGAGAGAGAGAGAGAGAGAGAGAGAGAGAGAGAGAGAGAGAGAGAGAGAGAGAGAGAGAGAGAGAGAGAGAGAGAGAGAGTCACTCATTGGTCGACAATTGCCTTACCATAAAGAACAGCACTTCTTAACCATCATCGCTTACAGTGATATTACAGTTTCCCATCTGGGGACAACCACAGGTTGGCGCTCACAACACAAGGCGCTCAGCCATCAATATCCTCATGCAGTCTGTACCATTCTCAAGAACATCACTCCCTCAGCGATCAATACTACAGCTTCCACGTACTCAAGACACACACCAGCATGTTGCTAGAAAATATGCCTTAAATTTACATGAATTATTTCAAAACTCAACTATTTCTTAAAGATCTATACTGACTAAACTTACTTTACTTTGTAACACATAAAGGAGACATATTTGTGTGTAGAGATAAACCCCAAACCTAATGTCAGACGCCGGAACTTGCAGAATAACGCCAGTGGCATGTGCCAAAGTGGCCGATATCCATGGAGTCTTCAGAAATTTAAATAAAATCATTATTCCGGGTCCTATATACAAAGTCGAGTGGAGCACAGGGCTACAGCGGAGGACGGACACGTGACTCCGTAACATTAATACTGACAGATGAACAGAAACAGGTGAGGAGACGGACAGAACTTACAAGACAGTGTGGTTGAGGAGGAAGACTGCCAGGGACAGTGTAGGTGACGGAGGAGACAGGATCAAGGGGGATATATAGCAGCAAACCTGTCTCCAGAGGAACACATTAACAAAGCCTCTATAACATTCATCAAACTGACAAACATCACCACAGCCTTCAGAAACCCAGAGGACTTCATAACATTATATAGAACCTACGTAAGAGCAATCCTTGAGTGTGCAGCATCGGAATGGAATTTCGAGCTAAAATTCATAAACCTGTACAGAGTACAGAGTTTTGAGTCAAAACATGATCTAGACCAGAAGAATCTAACAGTGAAAGCTTGAGTGAAATAAAACTCACCACATGGCAGTAAAGTCAAACCAAGTGAGATATGTTAACAACGTGCAAGATACCAAAGGGAACTCACAAGATGGACTAATAGGCAATGGCCAAAACGAGAAACAGCATGACCAGAGGACACGAGAGGAAGGTGAAGAGGCACACGAGGCTGAAAGAAGCCAGGGAAGACATCGTAGGCAGGAGTCGCAAGTAAATAGATCAGACAACAAGAAATCGTCGGGGCAAAGTTAATAAACATCTTCAGCAAGAAATACGACGAGAAACAACGAGGAACGAAAAGTTATTACATTAACTGTCTGGAAGATGGAAAGGCGTGCCCAGGGAGCTATTGTTCAACCCTAAAAACACCTCTTGGTAGGTACACACACACGCACACACACACACACGCACGCACACACACACACACACGCACACACACACACACACACACACACACACGCACACACACACACACACACACACACACACACACACACACACACACACACACACACACACACACACGGACTCGCACAAACTTTAACCACACCAGTGAAAAAAATGGCGAAATTACACAGTAAATTGGAAATGCTCGCCTTACCCCCAGAAAGAAGCTGGATCAATGAATTTTATGATCATCCATCTCCTGGTTGTTGCCGGAGAGACACCTCGCGAGAGGCAGGGGAAAGGGACGAGGAGAGGCAGGGGGGACTAGGAGAGGCAGGGGAGGGGGACGAGAAGAGGCAGGGGAGGGGGGCGAGGAGAGGCAGGGGAGGGGGACGAGGAGAGGCAGGGGAGGGGGACGAGGAGAGGCAGGAGGGGGGACGAGGAGAGGCAGGGGAGGGTGACGAGGAGAGGCAGGGGAGGGGGACGAGGAGAGGCAGGGGAGGGGGACGAGGAGAGGCAGGGGAGGGGGACGAGGAGAGGCAGGGGAGGGGGACGAGGAGAGGCAGGGGAGGGGGACGAGGAGAGGCAGGGGAGGGGGACGAGGAGAGGCAGGGGAGGGGGGCGAGGAGAGACAGGGGAGGGGGCGAGGAGAGGCAGGAGGACGACGACGAGGAGAGAGAGAGAGGTGGGGATAAATAAGGGGAAGAATGGAGAGGTGAGATGAAAGAGAAACAGTCAAAGAGACACAATAAACAAAGACAAATACAATAATAATTACAAGAACACAATAACAAGCTGTGACAACAGTTTTACCAACGACAGCAAACAAAAAGCAGGTATTTACAAACCAATTAAAAGACATTTTCCTCATCAAAGACGTTAAATAAAGAATGGAGAAACATAAACAACAAATACACGGTGGAGAAGCATTTACATACACAGGGTGAAAAAAAACAAAGTCTAATATTTCCCTTCGTCCCAATATCAATACAAATTAAACTGCTCGCTTCATTTGTCTAAACTTCCAATTCCTTAATTACAACTCGCTCCCTTTCCCTCTCCGTCAGAGCTCCGAGTTGCTATTTATTTTTCTTTCTGAATTATTGGTACATGGAAGATGAGCTGCAACAGAGGGCGCTCCGCCTCTGGGGTATTGGGTACGAACCCGGCTCATTGGCCATGCTCAGGGGTCGTTCAGGGAGATGCGATACAAAGTCAAATATCCAGGAGATAACTTCAAAATGAATATGATATGGAGAGGAACGAGTAACTAAAGGAAGCTTTGAGGCGCGTCTGTTTTAAGTTCCGGGGTCCCCGTTTGGGGCATGTTGGCCTGGTGGTATGGGACTTGTCCTGCTGTGCCAGTGTGTGTGTGTGTGTGTGTGTGTGTGTGTGTGTGTGTGTGTGTGTGTGTGTGTGTGTGTGTGTGTGTGTGTGTGTGTGTGTGTGTGTGTGGTTTACTCTAATACATACGCTTGCAAGGTAAATGTAGCTCCCAATCTCCGCATTCTGTTCTCCGCAGCTCTATATCTCCGCCATAGAGCATCATATCATCTCTACTGCTCCTGTAGAGCATCAGTGTCCTCCGCCATACAATCTAGTCACACACACTTATGGATTATTCTCCTTTTCTTATTGAGATCAAAGCCGAGTCATATTTTCTTCCTAGCTCAACTCCAAGTCCAGGTTCCAATCAGAGAAGCAAATCTCCTTAATTTTTTTTCTCGCGCTGTTTATGAGAGCTTTGAGATTATGAGATTATGAGAACTTGCCCGGCAAGTTCACTTCTGGGCCCCACAGAGGATGAAGGAAGCGTGCGTGCGTGCGCGAGACACGTGAGTTAATCGCACCTACTGAGAGTCGAGGAGCACCTCAAGAATTAATCAATGTTGCTTTATCAACACATTCGTGAAGTGCTGTTGCAATCATGCGCTGCTGCGTGGTTGTATCGGCACGTCATGGAGTCTTCGTGGAGCAGAGTCATGCTGGCTCTGCTCCTGATAATTCTCTTATCTCTTGTGTGTGCCAAGGTGGCACTGTCCTCCGCACTGCTGCACTCCACCACAAGTCTCCAGACTCTCATTTCCGGGTCAGAGACCTGCCTTCACGAGGCTCCTCTCCAGACTACTTATCCTACTTCATTTTCCCAGAACATGATCCGTTAATCGCACTCCATCCTGGTCTTGAATTATTGTTTGGTGAACACGAAGAATTGGTTATGGAGCTTCCGTCTCCCTGTCTACCGTCCCGTCTGCGTTCTTTTACCTTGTGGGGTGTGAAGGGGAACGGCACTGCCTGCTTCACCATAGAGTGTCCCTACCTTACTTGCCTACCATAGAGTCCCTACCTTACTTGCCTACCCGCATACGTATCGTGTTTTCAAACTTTCCCTTCCCCCTACAAGCTTTTACCTTTTCCCGCATATACCTCCAGCCTCTCTCTGGCTGTCTGTCTGTCTCTGCCCCCCTCTCTCTCTCTCTCTCTCTCTCTCTCTCTTGTGTCCCCCGTCACCACCTCGTGCCTTCATGCATTAAACACACACTCTAGGGACTCGCCCATCCTGACCTCTGTTCCTCTTCATGTTTTCTTTCAAGTAAACTTCTTTCTTCTTGTCAGCCGTCTCTACATCTACACATTTTATTTTCATCCACTCTACCATCCTGAATATATTGTGCTCAAACACATACACACAATATATATATATATATATATATATATATATATATATATATATATATATATATATATATATATATATATATATATAAACGAGAGATAAAGCAATGTACATGGAGAACATATATCCTAAACCCTTAAGGTCGACAAATTATCAGCTAGGTAACAAGAGATAATATCAACACACTTTCCCTCTTTACTGATAGGCAAATCGGGATGGCAAGCAATTCTGAAGGCTCCCTCCCAACCCTCCCTCCCTCTCTCCTTATAATGTAGGCAGGTCAAAGTGTAGAAACTATCCTCATCTGGAGCTGACGAACAACATGTGAGTTTTGAGAAGAATGGAAGAATATTGAGCTTGATAATGCGTGGCTAAAATTCTGTGGAGTATCAAATGCTCGGAAAATTCCCCAGAAAATTAAACTCGAGGGCAGTGCTGGAGGACACGAAGGCGAAATGAAAGAGCATTGTTGCACAGAAATAGAGGCAACCCACTGTATACAAACAAGTGAAAAGAACGACAACACAGTCATTTGTAGGGCAGAGGTAACCCAGTATGAGAATTACATAGCCTGCAAGCCCAAGGACCGACCCAAACTACTGCCAAGCAACATTATCAGGACGATGCCTGTTAGAGACTGTAACCAGGCCACTCGAGATAGAGGACGGACATATATATATATATATATATATATATATATATATATATATATATATATATATATATATATATATATATATATTATATATATATATATATATATATATATATATATATGGACACATCCATACAGGACGGACACATACATAAAGGTCGGACTCATTTATAATGATAAAATGTGCGAACTAAAAAAATAAATTCACAGAAAAAGTATCAAAGCCTTGGTTTCCTGAAAATGAATGTAAAGGACTGAAAATAAAATATATATATACCGATTTTTATATATGAATATATTTTATGTAAATAGTAGAAAACAGTCATCAATGAAGAAAATATATATATTCATCAGATAACACATATTTGATACGAAAATGAATATACTAATCGTATTCCGATAATTATGAGTTTTTCTTGAAATTATTCAGTCTCTTCATTTTGGAAAAGTTGCCTTATCTACTTGTAATTATTTACGACAATAATAATATAGAATATTACCTAAGATAGCCAACATTTGTGGATAATGAAGACCATTGATATTCCCGTGGCTATTGACTTTAGTCGAATATTTCATGTTCCCCAATTTCCAAACTATTCTTTCCTATTTTACATTCGTAAAACATTAAACAAATATTATGACAGTTGAAGCCGGAAAATGGACAGCGTCCGTTGTCTCTTGTGTTATGAAATAATTTATTATTAAAACATTTATATTTCTTCATAAAAATATTAATAATAAATTTATAAAAGCAGTTATTGTTCGATCTATTGACTCGACGGAAAATTATGAATCTTTCCAACTACCGGAAAATAGACCAAGTTCACTTATTCCCGAATATTTTAGAAACTGAAAATAATTCGCTGTAGTTATTTTTTTATTTATCTGTATGTATTTATGTAGGCCAAGATAACCCATTGTTACCTTACAAGGATTTACAGTTCCGTGAACAAGTAAATTTGAACTGTATGTTGGAAAAGATTTTACGAATAAAAATTTAAAATCATATACAATAAGACATTTTTCATAAACAACACCAAATACCTTTTTATAATACAAAACAATAATAATAATAATAATAATAATAATAATAATAATAATCGATACAGCATCCAATCATTTCACACCTTTACGCATCTCGCTACCACTTAGTTAACGAGATAATCCCTCACCTGGGAAAGCTATAATCCCTCACCTGAGAAAGCTATAATCCCTCACCTGGTAAAGTTATAATCCCACACCTAAGAATCCACCACTTTCAAAATTAAGTCCGAAATTAAAAATATATTTCAGACATACCGCCCAGCAGGTGTTTAGTTATGAATACCTGCAAACCTTGCTTCCCTGGCAGCAATTCTGACTACGTTAGGGTGTTTGTCGGGATGCACAACGACTGGAGCAAATGCTAGCAATGCTCCACAGAGGTGAGGGAGCAGAGGAAGGCGCTGGAGCAGGCAGGTTGCCAGCCTGCACACTCCGAGGACAATGGCCCACTACATTTCCCAGTTCACAAGAGGGGTCTCTCTCACGCCCACATCATCCCACTCCGTGAAGAATCATCACCTGCATTAGAGCTTAATGACCGAGCTATTTTTGTAAGCCAATTCGCATAAAATGCCACATGATGGTGGTCCCTGCGATCTTCCAGATGGAATAATGATCAATTAGACCTAATGAGAGAACTACATTAATTAATTCAGTTTACTGGTATCTACGTCGGTCTTCAGATCGTTTATATATATATATATATATATATATATATATATATATATATATATATATATATATATACTTCTCTACTTAGCAGCGGTTGCATTAATAATTTCAGTATTACGCATCAGCATTTACTGAAATTGCACATACAGCTCTGAGGAGACAGATAGACGGAATATTCCTTACGATACATGAATGTTGGCAATTAATGGAACATGTCACGAGTAGCATCCAATATCAATAATTCAATTCGCACACATGACACAAATATTTGTCCCTGCTAATATACATGACATACGTATTAATTAAAGGTAGTGTATTTCATTGTATATCAAATTTGTATTAATTTTAGTATTAATTTCATGGTCTCTCGGAATTGAGGCTCGCGATTCCATGTAAGTTCCCCCTCACAAATCCCAGTCCATCTGACTACACCATAAAATAACAACCAAGGAATATGGGATAAAGTCAATAATAAATCACCAGTATAATACTAACATATAACATACACAAACATACAGACAAATATACTAAACCAATTATGAGTGGACTGGTCCCGTATATAGGACCTATTAATAACCAGTAATTAAGTACTTGAATGATAGTCAAGATGAAGCAAAAATCCGCTAAAGGTTCTACGCAATATTTCACTCAACACCACCTAATGACTTCTAAATGTTTGCCAAATCTCCCACACGGCCACATTCACCCTACCGGTGGTATTCGAGAGAAAGAGTTATTCAAATGTGGGTCGCGCGGTCCGCAGACTTAATCACTCCTGCTTACATATGATTCACGAGGCCATGTGGATTTTCTTCTATTCTAGACTTCATATTTCCTATTCATTTCAAGACATACAAATCACTGTAATGAGTTACAATCTACTATAATGAATAGGTCTACTCGCACAATGTTGCCGATCAATATGGATATATAAAATTATCCATATTTTAATGGATAATTTTATATAATTATATATATTTGCGAAGTGTGTTGTTATTAATCATATTGATAATTGGGGAAAACACATTAATAATTATAAATTACACTACTAACGCCTCTGTAAATATTGTATCAGCCTAGTACACTACAGCATTGAGAGTTCCGAAATTTTCTGTGTGCTGTATAGGGGTGTAGATTTGGCTATAACGAATTTTCTACTTCGTTACTGCACACGCGTAAAATAGTTCAAGTGAGAGTACCATCTACTTCGGCAAAGATGTTAAGTCAAAAGTCTACATTTTCAACGTGAGTTCCCGATGCAAGAGTTGAGCAGTTGTGCGTAGACACACTGCAACAGGCAATTTGTTCATCATGATTACCGGAAGACCTGTAGAATGGTCTGAATAAGGCAGTCATTCAGTATTGTGTACATAATTGCTTGCGCGAAGAGCCAACACTGTGACTGATACAGGGCCTAGACTGACTGACACAGGGCCAAGCTTGTGACTGACACAGGGCCAAGACTGTGACTGACACAGGGCCAAGACTGTGACTGACACAGGGCCAAGCTTATGACTGACACAGGGCCAAGACTGTGACTGACACAGGGCCTAGACTGACTGACACAGTGCCAAGACTGTGACTGACACAGGGCCAAGCTTGTGACTGACACAGGGCCTAGACTGACTGACACAGTGCCAAGACTGTGACTGACAAAGTGCCAAGCTTATGACTGACACAGGGCCAAGTCTGTGACTGACATAGTTCCAAGCCAATGACAGTCGTATCAAATGTTTGACAACACTGATTATATTCCAATCCTTCTCGATGCTCTACAAGACACCGCGGAGCTTTCATTTCCCTTCAGGAACTGTAGCGAAACCCAGATTTGTTTAGGCAGCATATAGTTAATGACTTAAACAGTTCTGACACCAACTAGAAATTGACCTGGGGACAAGCCTGTCCCAGGTCGATACAGAACAATGAAGGACTTGGAGTTCCACAACATCAGTTTGCAAGCTGACTAATAACAATTCTACTATTAAAGGGTTTAGATTCATCGAGCATAGAGAGGACATTTTAGCTTAAATTTGCATTGTGATTTTATTAGATCTAGCCGAGAGGATTCAGACCTGTGATTCGAGGGTTCATCCCATTGGTGAACATCGTGCCAATACCACTCCACCAGCGATTGCTTATTCCCTGGTGTGTGCGGGGGAGGGGGGTGGCGGTGGTGGGGGGCTTCACATGTGTGCGTGGGGGTGGGGGGGTGGGGGTGGGGGGCTTCACATGTGTGCGCGGGGAAGGGGGGTGGTGCTGGGGGGCTTCACATGTGTGCAATATCATACACAATTCTGCAAATTGTAGTTGGATATATTTCGTCATTTTTACTGACTCAGAGCTTTGGCCTCGACATTATATCGTAGTTTTTTTACTCGTATTACCACTCCAGCAGTGTACTGATCTGTGTGTGTGTGTGTGTGTGTGTGTGTGTGTGTGTGTGTGTGTGTGTGTGTGTGTGTGTGTGTGTGTGTGTGTGTGTGTCCACCGGTGAGGCCCGGTGGGGCTTGGGGGATGTACGGCAAAGAAAGACAAAGAGATGGAAGAGATATTTGGTGCGGTTAGAGGAGACAGACTGAGAGACCAAGAGCGCAGGGAAGAGGGAGGAGATGAGAGTAAGAGGCAGGAAATGAGACGAATGAAGAAAGATGAGAGAGATCACGTAAGGAGAGAGATATTAAAAGGCAAAGGAGAGAGAGAGAGAGAGAGAGAGAGAGAGAGAGAGAGAGAGAGAGAGAGAGAGAGAGAGAGAGAGAGAGAGAGAGAGAGAGAGAGAGAGAGAGAGCGAGAGAGAGAGAGAGAGTAAGGCCCTACTTATATTTATGAGAGACGAGAGGAGGGAAAGGAGAGGAAGAAAGTGAGGGGTGAGATGGAAAAAAGTGAGGAGGGGAAAAAAGGCGACATCAAGCCCTAGTAACCCCACACCGAGGAGTTACCTCTTACCCCGGTAACCATGGTAACCTCCGTGTAGGGCGACTGGACGGTAGAGTGACGGTCTCGCTTCATGCAGGTCGGCGTTCAATCCCCGACCGTCCAAGGGGGGTTGGGAACCATTCCTTTCCCCCCCCCCCCCCGTCCCATCCCAAATCCTTATCCTGGCTCGTTCCCAGTGCTATATACTCGTAATGGCTTGGCGCTTGCTCATCATAGTTCCCTTCCCATCATTACTCTAGCAGAGTTCAGGATCAACTGGCTTCTGACTTGTGTTAGCAGGCTGAGAACTTTCTCCTTCCTTTAGCTAATGCTGTACCTTACCCTACTAGTTTTCCCTGGAACGCGATCCGACAATCGGTTTTACTCCCAGGTTTCCCCATTTACTGTTGGGTAAAGAGTTAAGGATTGGCGCCTAGTCAATCCTTCCTGTGGACAGGACTTGAACCCAGTTCAAATAGTTGGCGAGAAGGTGCAGGGGGCGAGTGAGTTACCACTCCCCCACCAGGGACTGTCTCCTCATGGTAGCACCATCCACACTTGGCCATGGTAACCTCTCTACAGGGAGGAGTAACCCACAGTCACTCGGTAACCATGGTGACATCTCCTGGAGGTACCTCACCCCGCTCCCCCCCCCCCCCATCCCTAAAAAAGTCACATAAAAACTGTATATCGTTAAAAGAGTGTTACATGTAACAATTTAAATATGTAGTTTCCTTTCATGGCTCACTTCGTCTTCTCTTTTCATCCCTTCTACCTCCCTCCCTCCCTCCCTCCCCCCCTCCCTCCCTCCCTTCCTTCCTTCCTTACTTCCCTCCCTCCAACACTTTCTCGCCTTCTTTATGTTCTCCTCCCTCACCCCTCCCTCCCCTGGGCCCGTCCCTGGGGGCAGCCCAGGGGACCGCCAGTCCCCTGGGGGCTGCAGGGAAGACAACCACACCCCTACCCTTCTGCTCTCCGCCACTCTCCTAATCTCCCCATCTCCCCCTCCCCCAACATCCCTTCACTATCCGTCTCCTCTATCTCCTCTACCTTTCTCCACCCTTCTCCTTCCCTCTCTTTCCCTCTCCATCCTCTCTCTCTCTCTTTCCCTCGTTTCCAACATTTCCCCTCTGGCCCTTCACCTTCCCTCTGGAAACCTGGATGGTTTCGGACTTTAGGACAAGGAAGAGAAATTCACAAGGACACTCATCTCGTACCAGCATCCATTCTGACAGGGTCGGTAGCGCAGTGGTCAGCGCAATAGGTTCACAACCGAAAGATTCCAGTTTCATCTCCCGCGACCGGACAGACGTTTCGGCGTCTTGCATTTCACCTGAAGCCGTCACCTAGCAGTAAGTAGGTGCCCAGGAGTTGCTCAGCTGTTGTGGGTTGCATCCCGGGGAAGGCCACAAGTTGGCCTAGGGTGGATCTCGGTGACCCTAACAGGCTTCCTGTCCCCGACAAAGGGAAACAAACAATATGAAGTCTTGTATCGGACAGACATCGGTGACCTTACTCTCATCTTTGAGAGAGAGAGAGAGAGAGAGAGAGAGAGAGAGAGAGAGAGAGAGAGAGAGAGAGAGAGAGAGAGAGAGAGAGAGAGAGAGAGAGAGAGAGAGAGAGGGGGGGAGAGGGTAATCGAGTCTTCTGCTAAGGAAGAAAAATATTATCCTTTAATTCTGCTCCTGAGGAAAATTAATTATACAGGCTCTTAAATTCCGCCTCACGTCCTTAACAGCCCCGCCCCCGGCAGCCAACATAGTGAGTTTCTTAATCGCTGATGCTTCAAATACTGTTGGACTTTGGACAAGACTTTGGACAAGACTTTGACTAAGCCACTGATACTAGAGCAATACTGATACTCTAGGACGGGTCTGATCTCACGGTGCTATAAATAGGTCGGAGCTGCAGTCCAAAGAATGACATAATTGGCTTCAAATTAATACCCAGAAACCTACCACTTACAAACGTATCAGTGTTTGGCATTATCTTAAAGGTGCACTTCAGGTGAACAGTCAACATAAGAGTGCGTGGAAGCCGTAACACACACACACACACACACACACACACACACACACACACACACACACACACACACACACACACACACAGGGGAACACAAATGCACGCAATGTAACGGCAGAACAACGTCCAGCTCTATGTAACGAGAACACTTTGTGACACATTAGTGCGGAGGTGGTTCCTAGCACCTCTTAACTATAGAATAGTTATATAACTTTGAGTAAGATGAAATAGTTGTTAATCACGTGATAAGGAACAAACAAGCCTCAAAGATCACATCAATTCTGCAGACGACCGAACCATCACCAGAGATCCCCCCCCCCTGACCAGCAACACCAAAATAATCGAAAGATAACGATGATATCAGGAGACTAGACATAGCCGAAGAACTACGTACCAAACACCTATCCCCCGTCACCTTACACTCTGGTACATCCTATTACCTACACAACCAAGACAGACCCTCACCTATCGCTATGCGAACGCAGAACAAGATTACCCGGTCCACCTCAGCTACATGTACTGTTATCTCTGCCTTTACTTACGGGCTATTCATGCCCGTGCCACCTTTTTTGGTGGCTTAATCAATCATCAATCAATCTCAGCCGTTACGGGCTCACTATAGCCCCTATCCTCACTATATTCTGGGTAGCACAATCTAAAAACAACAACAACATACCTATGTCAGTTACAGTTACTCCTGTGCCAGGTAAGGCCACTATGGGCTCGCCATAGCCCGTGCTACTTGCAACTTTTTGTTTCGAGTAGCTGAATCTATAACAACAACCACCTCTGCCAAAACGCATCCACCTTCCCTCTACTTCCAGAGTTGAAAAGAGCTTCAACTCAATGTGTCATTTAGCGATAAGTGTTGAGACAAATAAAATAGGATAATAAAGTTTGCAGAGTGAATTGTAAAGCTTCCTCCTCAAGTAAAAAATTTAATATTCTAACATTAATCTTCGTTATAAGTTATCAAAGCCTTTTGGTAATATTTAACAACATACACATAATTGTTTTCTGCAATTTGATGAATAACATGGTAAAGTGAATAATAAATGTACAGATTGTATAATTATTTTTTTGTCATGTTATAACGACAAATGTTAAAATGTCTTAAAGACATAACTGAATCGTTTTCTTACGTGTTTGATGATGATTTAAGAAGAGACAATATGACTTTCGATCAGATTTAAGATATATAGATTATATATATAAGATAGATAAGATTAGATTTGATTTAAGAAGAGACAATATGAAAAATACATTGAAGAGCAAAATTACAGAAAGATTGATAAATACATCAAGCCAGGAAATTAATAACTGACCAGTCATGTGGCATCATTGTGTTTTTATGACGGCTTATGTTTATTTTTTGTAATTCTAACAATATTTGTCACACAAATACACTTCTACGCTTTTGTAGAAGTCAGAAGCTTTTGTAGACGTCAGAAGCTTTTGTAGACGTCAGAAGCTTTTGTAGACGTCAGAAGCTTTTGTAGACGTCAGAAGCTTTTGTAGACGTCAGAAGCTTTTGTAGACGTCAGAAGCTTTTGTAGAAGTCAGAAGCTTTTGTAGAAGTCAGAAGCTTTTGTAGAAGTCAGAAGCTTTTGTAGAAGTCAGAAGCTTTTGTAGACGTCAGAAGCTTTTGTAGACGTCAGAAGCTTTTGTAGACGTCAGAAGCTTTTGTAGAAGTCAGAAGCTTTTGTAGACGTCAGAAGCTTTTGTAGAAGTCAGAAGCTTTTGTAGACGTCAGAAGCTTTTGTAGAAGTCAGAAGCTTTTGTAGACGTCAGAAGCTTTTGTAGAAGTCAGAAGCTTTTGTAGAAGTCAGAAGCTTTTGTAGAAGTCAGAAGCTTTTGTAGAAGTCAGAAGCTTTTGTAGAAGTCATACTCTGAAGTCATACATAAGTATTATATTCTATTCTATGACTTATTACATAAGTCATAGAAGAAGAAGTCATACATAAGTATTACAGTAACTATGAAACATGACTAAAACAGCATTAACAGTCGATAATATTTGTCCATTTTTGTCTCTTCTGCTTAAATGTCAACATCAATAAATATGGAAATCTTAATTTCTCACAAATCTGCAGGGGGAAGCTCCCTTCCTGCCGTGCTGAAGTAATGGAGGCTTGGCCAATAAACAACCTGGGATAAAAATGAGAGGAAGGGGATTGGCTGCCCTGCGGCTGAATGAGGGAATGTTAGAGAATTTGAGGAAATTTCCCCTTTAACGTGTTGGTGTATCTGAGAATTTTTCAACCGTGTTCTTTCATGTCTTATTTTTTTCATGTATTTTCCTCTTTTTAGCCCCTTCTCGCCCTCCCTTTTACTTTGTCTTAGTTTTCTTTACATTTTTCTCTACATTTCCTTTACATTTGTTTGAAGAGCTGCGTGTGATCCTTAACACGTAGTGATGGGGAGAGGTGTAGCGTGGACAGCGTCGGAGGGGGAGCAGAAGGTCGTCTGTGGTGGCAGCAGCTGCTCGGCCAGGGGCGGCCTGGGACACCGGCCAGGGGCGGTCTGGGACACCGGCCAGGGGCGGCCAGGGGCGGCCTGGGACTGCGGCCAGGGGCGGTCTGGACACACCGCAGGCCCGGGGGGGTAACGACCTCACTAACTTTTCCCTCATAACGTTGGCCATTCGTGTAATGCAGGAGTAAAGAACTCACAAGTGCACATAGTGACGACCACTAGTGTCACAGTGGACACGGTTAAGGAGGACGAGACTGACGTAGCAACTTCCTCCTGCCGTCGCCACTCGTCTAAGAGTTGAAGGGCAGTTAGCGTGTGTGTGGGAGATAAGACAGTGAGACGGAGTGTGGATGAATGTATCTCACCCAAAGGTAGATTATAGACTCCCTCCCTCCTAGCCTCCATCCTCAATTACTTATAAGGATGCATATTTCCTTGCAGGATGATTGAGAGGGAC
>NC_091190.1:13183425-13195925 GCF_040958095.1 Procambarus clarkii | reverse complement strand
ACAGAGGAAAAATAGATTGTTAGAAAGGCAGAGTCCAAGAGCTAAGAGCTCGATTCTACATACACAAATACTAAATACAAATAGTAAATACACACATATCTGAGGTAAATTGACATAGTAGACAAAGCAGCGGTGTTCCAAGCCAAGAACAGCAGACCGAGAGATCATAGATGGGAACTGAAGACGTAAATGAGTCATTAGAGACATCAGCAAGAAAGTTTTCAGTGTGAGAGCTGCCAGTAAATGGAATATGTTAGATGCAGATAACGTTGAAGTAAATAATATTAACAAAATTCAATGTGAATATGATTAAAGCGTGAAAAATAAGTCATTGCATTAATCTATGAACGTTTGGAAGGCGGGGCCCTGGAGTCTTGCTGAACTCTGCAAGCACATGTAGGTGAGTACACTGAACCCCTCCCTGCACTAGTAGATGAAATCCTTTATTAAAATTCCGTGAATTCCAAACATTTCTGTGAATTAATACAAGCTTCCATAATGTTGAGTGATCGGTGCATTGATGCCAGGAGCATCAATATGTCTGTTTGTGCTCACACCACATGCACATGTTAGTTACACACTTTCAAGCATGTTGACTCTCTCTCTCTCTCTCTCTCTCTCTCTCTCTCTCTCTCTCTCTCTCTCTCTCTCTCTCTCTCTCTCGCCTTCCCTCTGTCTTTCTCCGTATTCAGTTCGACACGTCTATACTTGACTAGGATATAACTACACCGGACCAACATGAGGTCACATACGTCTCTTAACATGACTGCTAAAGCCAGATTATCAGACATAATTAGCTCATATCCCCTGAAGTTGTCTGGTGGGAGGCGTCGTCATGACGTCACCGCCGACACAACACATCAGCTTTATGAAATCACAAATAAAGATGAAAGCAAATAATTCCCTGCTTGTGCAGCTTACGAACGAAGAGGGAAAATGTCAAATTGATATTGGATTGTCATGCTGAAGGCTGAAGACGTCGAATGCTTCGAAGAGAGAGCTATTAAGGTTAGTTTTAATTTTTATTATTTTCTACCACAGACGTGGCCACACATTTACAATGCTAATCAGCATATATACATTTTCTTCTGTCCTCCGTGGACAGGGTTAGAGATGTGTTAAACATATAGTTCAGGGATTTATTGTAGAATCTTAGTGATTCTACAATAAATCGGTTATTTCCACTTCTTTATGGAAGGCGATTATTTCCACTTCTGTCCCCCTCTCGTTCCTGTCCCCCCCACGCCAGTGTGTGTCCTTTCCTAATATGTAGTTTGCATGGTATTATCATGATATATCTGATCCTTCTCGCCTCTAATGACACGAGGTTACCTTCATGTAGTCTTTCCTGGTTACTCGCGTCAAACAGCCTTGGGATTAGTGCAGACGCCGGCTGAGGTTACTCACTCTCTTGCCCCTCGAGGTGATTTTTTAATCCTTCTGTAAGGGTTATCTTGAGGTTATCTTGAGATGATTTCGGGACTTCAGTGTCCCTGCGGCCCGGTCCTCGACCAGGCCTCCACCCCCAGGAAGCAGCCCGTAACAGCTGACTAACACCCAGGTACCTATTTTACTGCTAGGTAACAAGGGCATAGGGTGAAAGAAACTCTGCCCATTGTTTCTTGCCGGCGCCCGGGATCGAACCCGGGACCACAGGATCACAAGTCCAGCCGACCGGCTCCCTGAGGTGGAAACTTGTTGATGTTAGATTATTCACATGAAACAGGACTAAGATGGGTGCCAGTAGTTAGCCCTCTGGAATCTTACTAGTTAAGTACTAGTGAGCGGAGTTGACCGCTCAAATGACACTTTCCTCATAGTTAATCCTCTGATTTCTATTTCTTAGGCTCCGGCAAATTCATACGAGAACGTTCCCTGTCCTTCCTATCTGTTTCTCCAGCTGGTGAACTAGTCTTGCATGATGCACTGCGGGACAGACCTTCAGTCAGGTCAATGCTCACTCGTACTATGCATATCTCACCTACGGTAACCCAGCCAGGGACTCTACCACTTGCAACTACCTCATACCCATAATTGCTCAACATAAGTCATCAATCAAACTCATAAAGAACTCTGGAACAGACATAATCATTGTAACTATAAGGTGTGAAGGATAGATGAAATTGTTTATGTAATAATCTAAAATGAGGTCTGATAAAGACCTTTTATGCCCTCTGTAATGCTTTTTTTGCGCTACCGCTCACAGGAAGAGTATGTGGTGCACAATAAACTAGCCGCCTCCGACGGAAACATCATCAACCAGTATACCCGTTCAAATCCTTAAATATATTAAATCTAAAAGACCTACACATCGTCTTGGGTTGCACAGCTTTACAATTCAAAACTACAATAGCAGTCCTGACTTGAGACACTTTAAAAAGAGAGCTGCAGCAGACATAAAAAACAATGCACGGGGAAATAAATATATTTGTTATGTTCTCAGATGGCAGCTCCGCCAAGCTGAAAGTCAAGTACAAATAAAGAACTCAATATTGTGCAGCAGCTTCTCACTTGCAATGCAATTTCGTAATTCCTTTAACATAAAAAGAAACAAAGAAAATATAATTATGAGGAGAAAACGCACTCTGAAAGGATACGAGGACAAGGAGCTGGCTGATAAGGACAAGGACCTGGAAGATAAGGACAAGGAGCTGGCAGATGAGGACAAGAAGCTGGCAGATGAGGACAAGAAGCTGGCAGATGAGGACAAGGAGCTGGCAGATGAGGACAAGAAGCTGGCAGATGAGGACAAGAAGCTGGCAGATGAGGACAAGAAGCTGGCAGATGAGGACAAGGAGCTGGCAGATGAGGACAAGAAGTTGGCAGATGAGGACAAGAAGCTACCAGATGAGGACAAGGAGCTGGCAGATGAGGACAAGGAGCTGGCAGATGAGGACAAGGAGCTGACAGATGAGGACAAGGAGCTGGCAGATGAGGACAAGAAGCTGGCAGATGAGAACAAGAAGCTACCAGATAAGGACAAGGAGCTGGAAGATGAGGACAAGGACAAATTAAACAAAATTCAAATTAAAAAACATAATTATAGATGTACACAAATTTATGAAACTAGTTAACATCAAATTACAGTACATTACTTACAGAAGAGAAGGTGAATAAGCTACATGACGACTCAGAAGCAACATTGGTCAGTGGTTAGTTCCAGTGGTTAGTTGGAGTGAAGCAGTGGCTGAGCCTCTCTGTCTGTCGTGTTCTGGTCTGCCACCTCTGGCGCTTCTCTCGCACTCTCCCTAGTTAAACACTCCCTCAAAAATCCGTTTAAAGACATATAAAATTAGTATTAATTAAAACTGAAGCAGATGTGACTCACTAGCAAGTTGATACACAAAAGTGCCATCAGCGCTGCGCCTCGCTGGCCGTTAACGAAAGTGTCTCCGTCAACTTAACAGCCGCATAAAATTGTCCTATTTGGTGAGCGTCGTATCTTAATGAGCCAATGGCAACGCTCTCGAGGGTCCGAATTACCGCCCTCGGGGGGCTCAATTATCGTGGTTACATAGCCAAGTTACCCCGTCGAGAAGCCTAGATGATCATACTTGGAGAAGGTGTCGTATGCCAACCAATGTTATCGCGCTCGGGAGGTTTAGCTTATCGTATTACAGGGATTATTATTATCGTATTTGAACAATATTTACCTGAATTTAGCTGCGGGTCAGGGATCTAATTGTCTCAACGGGGACAGGAAGCCGACAGGTCTTCAAAAATCCCCCCATTGTTACTGTGGATTTCAGGCTAACGTTCCCTGAAAGTGTAACACACATTCTGAGAATGTTCTACGCATCTGAAAGTAATAGGTCTAGGCTGATAGGTAACCATACTTGTCATCCAACCATCTCATTCATCCTAACATATCCCACCCAACCAATCACCGTACCACAGCAGTCATCCAATCATTCAACCCTCCCCAGCCATCCAATCATAAAACTCTTGCCCGAAGCGCTATGCGTACTAGTGGCTTTAGGTATTGTATGTACTACCTCTATCTTTAAATCTAACAGAATGTTTGTACTGTAACGCTGCAACTATGTGTGTACTGTTCCTAAATAAATTATTATTATTATTATATCCTTTTAATATGACCTGGAAGGTGGAAGAAGCGCGTTGGAAGGTTCTCCGTAAGTGATCATTTTAAGCACTTAAAACTAACTGTATCGCTGCCATTAGTACGCTCAAATTTTACTTAATTACCTGTGAAAAGGAATTAAACCAAGGTTTAAGTTAACTTGCTCAAAGACACAGAAAAGTTCTCACCATTGTTAGAGGAGTGACGTCCTCAGCCACCAGACACAACCCAACCCCGTCCTCGTAAAACTGACATCTCCCGCTTTCTATTCGTGGGTCCTTGGTTAGGTTAGGTTTGGGCAATTTAGTGCGTTAGTTTAGTAATGTTGGAATGCTATGATGCTTCGTAACTCACTTTTTGACCTAAGGGGGATTTATACAGCAAAATGTGTCCTATTCAAGAGGACTGGTCGCAGTAGGGCCTTGGAAGGACCTCGATAAGCCTGAAGTTTTCTCTCCCAGACAATGGAAAATCATAAGATATGCTTGGAGAGTGCGGCCCAAACGCCGTCAGGATGAGAATATTAGGGTCTCCCCTCTTATATAATTTCGCTGGAATAAAAGAAAATGACAAAGATTTTCAGGGTTAACTTCGTATAATATTTTTTTTTTTTTGAGACATATACAAAAGTTGTTACATTCTTGTACAGCCACTAGTACGCGTAGCGGTGACATCATTTCACTTCTCATTAACATTGTACAAGGTGAGTTGGTAGATGTTGTGAGGAAATTAGGTGATACTTGTTACACTTTTGAGTATAGTATAAGTCTGTAAGGGGTGTTTGTATAGACTGAGTTGGTCTATAGTTAGTCATCACTGAACGAGCTGCTTAATAGTGTCCGCGAAGACTCCTGACCTAACCCGTTCTCCTCAAATAGTGCATCGCATTTTGACGTATAATTTCCCGAAGGCCAAAAACTGATGCAAATAATAATACCCTCTCGCGAAATTAACGTAATGTTCCATTCTCTGTTCGTGGGTCCTCGGATAGGTTAGTGATCAAACTAACTTCCTTAAATACCCAAATTTAAAAGATAGCGACCACATAAGCTGCTCTCCAATAAGAAAGCTCTACACATAGAATCTATATCTTGATTGACTGCCTCGCCTGCTGACAAGACGCCAGATTCACGAAAGCACTTACGCAAACACTTACGTCTGGGTACAAGTGACAGGATGAACAACCCAGCGGGTTTTCTTCCTATTGGGGAGTGTTGTACATTCTGCTATGGCGGTATGTTCACTCACAAGATGAGTGGCGCTGCCCAATAAACTCGCCCCTCGGGGCAAAATTTAAAAAAAAAAATTTTTACGAACCTGAACATCTTTTTTCAATCTTTGGCGGCTTTGTTTCCAATTATTAAACAGTTAATGAGCTCGGAAGCACCAGGAGGCTGTTTATAACAATAATAACAGTTGAATGGGAAGTTTTCATGCTTGTAAACTGTTTAATAAATGTAACCAAAGCCGTCAAAGATTGAGGAAAGATGTACACGTTCGTAAGTGCTTGCGTAAGTGTTTTCGTGAATCTGGTCCCAGGTGATTACCATGAGGAATCTCGTGACACGTGCAGCATATCACGACGATGAAGTGAAGAAAGATAAATTGTCTTCCTCCATACTCAGGACTCACCTCACACACTCAGGTGAGGGGTAGTGTTATTGCCTCCCAGCGCAGCCGCCGCCACTGTCGCTACCCAGGTGAGTGGTGATAAGGGACGCCCTCACACCTCATCTCTCTCTCACCCTGCACCCAGTGTGACGTATAGGTAGGCGAGACTCTGGTAGGTAGACCTCATACTCTGTCCACTATAAGACTATGGTATGTGGGAAGGTCTCCAGCTGGACCAGTACACAGGCTCAGTGAGAGGCTCCAGTGTGAATGTGGTGGTGATAGGAGGCTGACATGTGTGTATCAGGCTACGAGGGTCTCACAACCGCTCAGATATAAGGGGCAGGTATACCCCCCCCCCCCTCCTTGTCTCTTGGGCTTATAACAGTAAACTTGATGGAGTCGTCATAAGAGCAGGTTCCTGGCTAGAGATGATGTTCATCGGCGTGGTGGTGGTGCTGGTGGGACTACCCATCGGCCACTTGTGCACCAGCCACACCACACAAGGTGAGAATTATTTACCAAACACCAAAGTGTTTCTCTATGATTATATAAACTTGAATATTCGACTTGGTTAATATATCCCAGGTATAAATGTTGCTATGCCACATTATTAAGTCTAGTGCTAGTGGCTGTACAAGACTGTAAGAACTCTTGTATATATAAATACAAAAAAAAAATAATACAAAAAATGTGACCCCATTGTCCTTGTAATGTCATGAACCAGCTGTAATAAGTCATATTTTATGTCCTAAGGATCTTTCCCATGTCTGTGGTAAAGGCTGCCAATACTCATCAATAGGAATCATTGATGTGTATTCCCTCCACTGACGCAGCAAACCCCATTAGTAATGAACAAATCCATAAGGGCCGTGACGAGGATTCGAACCTGCGTCCGGGAGCATCCCAGACACTGCCTTAATCGACTGAGCTACGACAGGGTAAAAAGAGTTGAAACCGAAGTTCTACTGAACATAGCTCGGGAAGGAAGGGAGGAAGGAAGGAAGGAAGACGAGTATTTCCGACCGAGCTTGAGGGAAGTACAAAGGTCAGACCTTCCTAACAGGAAGTGATGTCCAGAGGTGCCAAGCCTTGCATAGTGGGGACCTCTTAATGTCTTCCCTTCACCATCACTTAAGATATAACTCTCCCCGTGAACCACATCACATCACTGACAAAGTTACACACAAAAACTCCCAGAGAACAAAACGGTCAATATTTACCGAGGTTAAGGCCACGACCGAGAAATTAAACATTACAAACATGGCATCATCAAATTCCCAGGTGACGCACCCGGAGTATAAATGTCCCACACACCCCAGGTACTCTCACCACTCTCGCCTCAACCCTCGTGGAGAACATGGTAAGATTTTCCCGGCCCGAGGCCAGACTTGACTTGTGAGAGTTTGGTGCAGTTATCTCTCTCTCACATACGCTCATCTCACCCCTTTTAGAAACAAATCTATAAATTACACTTTTACTCAAACGCTACAAAGAGAGTGATCCATCTGGAGCCCCAACCTTGGGGACTGACATCCCGTTCTCTACACCATGGGTTCTTTACCAGGGGTATCAGTACCCCGTGAGGGTATGAGAAACCAAATACTGGGTATGGAACTATCTCACTAGCTGAAGCCAGCTTGTATATTTGTGATTTGCTGTTTTTCTATAAATGATAAAAGCCTTATAATTTTCGTTCAGCCTTATAATTCTGTTCCAAGTTATCCATATGTAAAGTAAAACAAAGTTACTGACATCTTTTTAAATCACTCTGGCACCTAACAGGACTGTTGGTAGTGATGATTTCGACATTGGCGAACACGGGTAATCTGGACGTCTGTAATCGTAAACTTTGGTGGGTTGCTTGGGTTCGTCCGTTTCTGGTTACGCAAAACAGTATCATTTTTAACGTAGCGGCAAATCGAGACATCAGGCTACTTGAAGGTGCTCATGTTCTTTCTTACCTGCGGAATCCCTGGCGATACTCTATTGTCTCACTTTCTCTTCAGATGTGTCGTGCCGTGTTCGTCGCTGTGGTGGTGGTGTTGTCGTTGGTGACAGCCATGCCTCAGTTCTCTCAGCCTGGTAAGTCCTTACCCTCTGTCTGGACGTGTTAAAACGTTTTGTATCAAATAGCCTTTGTCATCAGTAACTAAATAATAGTCAAAAGCAAGCGTTAAACCCGCATAACTTATACACTTAATCGAAGGATTTAACAGTTATATTTTCAGTTCTCACGCCAGTCTCTACAGTCCATAAGCACGCGGGTTCTCCTGGATGATATATGATAGGTATACACAATCATATACAAGATTTGATGGGAATTACGCATGATGAAGAACTGTTCACATTAATGGCATCCAAATATGAGCCAAGAACGTTGTTGAGCACAATGTTTGTCATACTCAGGCAAGACGGTGGAGGCCCAAGTAATTATACTCACACTGCTCTGCCACAAGACAAAAACCTTCCGCGAAGTCGCTATTGTTTTCGTTTAAGGAGCCATCAGTGTACATATAACGGGAGAGAGAATTATGTTAAGTGTGGCAGGTATGTGGGCCTCCGGGCCGCTCCAAACAACAGCCTAGTGGACCAAACTCTCACAAGTCTAGCTTGGCCTGGGGCCGGGCTTGGAGAGTAGAACTCCCAGAACCCCATCAACCAGGTATCCTATGCTCTCTGAACAGCTCCCTCCCTCCCTTTACTTGCAGGCTTCGGAGGTGGATTCCCACTCGGGGGCGGGCGGCCCTGTCGCTTCTTCAGCCAGAACCCTCTCACAGGCCGCTATAACTTGTGTACCGAGACTCCTGACCAGACCTTCCCGGGCTTGTTCCAGCCCCAGTTTCCCCAACACAACTTCTTCGGGTTCTAGCGCGTAACTGGAATTTCTAATTTATTTTGTCTAGTTGAAGGCTTTCGTGTTTGTGTGTGTGTGTGTGTGTGTGTGTGTGTGTGTGTGTGTGTGTGTGTGTGTGTGTGTGTGTGTGTGTGTGTGTGTGTGTGTGTGTGTGTCTGTGTGTGTGTGTCTGTGTGTGTGCTCACCACTCCTGGTACTCTAATAATCTACCAAGACATTATCAGGGAATGACTAAAAAGAACAATTGTAACTCAATACCTTAACAAGAACTGTCAATAAACATTGATAGTGTTCTTGATGGTGCAATTATCTCTGTCACCTTCGTAAATAAAGCCAACAAAAGCATTAAACGTGTTTTCCTGCACTGAGCAAAACAAAATACCTTCCAAGGAAAATTCAAGTCAAGATACGTCCCTAGCGCCCCCCCCCCCCCCTCTCTCGTCCCGGATAGAGTGGGTCACGCTTAACAGGAGCGTGACAACAGCACAAGGACTGCCTCTGTTTACATGTAAGAATGTGGCCAATGTTCCAGTGTTTAACAGGAGTAGATTCGCTGTAATTGACCAACAGCAGCAGTGTGATAGTATTAGGTGAGAACAGAGGAGGCTGGAGTCGAGAGACTATCAGTGCTATGAAGGAGGAAATCGAGAACCTTTTAACAGTGATATACAGTATAGTGTTCAGTTCCCAGTGATGTATGGTGAACCACTGTTACTTTTCTTCTATTGCAGAAGTCATATACAACGGTGTATTCCATACCTTAACGTATATACACTGAAAGTTTACTTTTGTTCTGTACAATATTATGGAACAAAGTATACCTGGTGGATAATTAAGAAGCTATTGTGCTGGCCCCTCCCGCGGTTGACTGACCTTGATCTCAATACTATACCAATGTCATAGACATAACACGTCATAGTACATCCTCTCAAGCACCTGAAGACTCTAGGACGAGGCATCCAGGAAGGCTTCAACTCCAGACTGTGGATCTGTAAGCGTTTTGTATTTTTCTGTTATCCTGTTAACGTGAAACAAAAATAAATGATGAATTGTTCCTATAAAATGGCATCCCCTTTCCCCGAGAGTAGCCTCGTGTATATGTATCCTCATGTTGATAATTTTGCTCTGAGCCCCGATCTATGATTGTATAACATATTAAATGAATGGCATACGGCTTGATAGGCTCTTCCGATCACTGTACCCTAATTGTATCTCGTTATCCTAGACTCAGACCGAGGGTGCTTCCTGTAACTGGTTCATTGATCAGTACCGAAAACTTCTTAGAATCAAGAAGAGAAACAAATAATTTTGGAACTGTAATATCGGTAATGAATGTAGAACGGGAGTATACATAATTTTATACGTAAATAAACTATTTTTGTAACGAAATAACACTTAAACTTCAATAAAAATAAGGACGGAATTTAATCATCACATCCCCCCCTATCAAGGCATTCATTCTTACCCACTACTACCCAGGGCAATACTCAAATAACTCCCCCTTCCCCATCAAGACATCTATTCCTACCCCACTGCTCAAGGTAACCCAATATACACAACCTGTCCTCTTAAAAAGAACGTCGCTTTTGGCCGTTTGCCCGTTTTGCCGAATATGGACGTAATTTGAAAATGAATATACACCATCCAGGAATTCTTTCTTACCCCAATACCCATGGCAACTCCTCCGCCAGCTGGTCACTACTTCCCCCCTAGTCCGTGTGCTCATGGTCAAATCCGCCCACCTCAGCTTGTTTATGCTAGAAATTCTTGGATATACAGTATATTGAAGGTCCTTGCTTGCTGACCTCTACCGCGAATAGAAACGTGTTGTTAGGCTAGGCTTGGACTCGGGCTGGTCAGGTAGCACGTCACTGATGATTTTTTAATTACGAATGAAAAATGTTATTGTCAATAACTATCTGACGTTGTATAGATTTGTAATCGATGGTTTTATTTATTTATATACAAGAAGGTACATTGGGTTGTGAGAGAACATAACACTGGTGTTCTTACATTTTTGCCAATCTACTAAGCATAGCGTTTCGGGCAGAAGATGTATTAATATTTCTCACATTTACATGACATGATCACCATATTATAAAAATCTGCCAAAATACTTTATGTTTGATAGCTTAAACGCCTTGAAATCAAACCGAGCATTTGGGAACGTAATATTAACAATGGCACATAAATATCTCCCAACCTAAAAAAGAAGTGACAAAAATTCATAAGAAACCAGATATTCACACCCTCCAAATCCAGTTTTCCAGCATCAATGACTCGACTCCGGAACATTTTTGTTTAAGATTTACTAAGGTTAGGTCATTTGAAAAAACTGCAAAATTCCTAAAGTATGCAGACAGCCTAATTGCAAACTTACCTTAAATTCCAGACTGCGAGTCGCGAGCGAACCCGACTGTACTACTGGGATTACTTTGTCTATAAACAGACCTTATTATCTCACACCTTTTAACGTTGCAATTACTGGACACTACAATATGGCAATAATGGGGTTAATTTATATAACTTTGGCCTTGAAATATAACGAGTCTATTACTAAACCAGAGTTTCAGAGGCTATCATAAGGGGGATCGTCCACCCGTCTTGTACACACAATCCTTCACAACAGTAATCACACCATGCTCCGAAGTGACGAACATCTCTCGCACTCTAGGTTTATTAGATCTCTGAAATATAACAATGTCAACCAAAAGACATGGGAACGTACCTCAAAATTGGTGGATTTCTTCCCGATGAGCTCCAAAACCCTACCTGTAATGGCATGAAAGTGAATGATTAATTTCAGTATAATGCCTTTTCACTGAGTACATGTAATTTCTCATACACTACAATAACATTTTAATCAATACATATATTAGCAGCTCAGGTGAAGGTGACGCTTGAGGACTGAGCAAGTGCTTACCTTGCGTGATGGATGAGGTCGCTGGAGTGCCTCGTCTAGTATGGTCAGCCTGGAGCGAGTAGGCAGCCCAACGATGCCTACGACTGTAGCCACGTACACAAGCATTAACAGTTCCTGCTCGGGTCAGATTTATCAAACAATTAAAAAACAACGTAAGAAAGTTTGCCAGTCATTTATGATATAACATGTCTTTAGATTAATTCATAGCAAACCAACTATTTAAATCTCGTCGATAAACATTAATAACAACCTAATCCTAACTTTAATTAGTTTTCTGCATTATATATATACAATTAACAATGACAAGTCGAACAGTGTCAAGTCGTGGAGTGGAGTGGATCAACAAGTCGCTCCACCAGGGAGCGACTTGTTGACGTGTCAACAAGCTAGCCAGCCACAACTCGGAAATACTCTCTAGGGTTCTGTCTTTTATCCTGATGGGAACCTAATCAATAAGAACTAATGAGCGAAACCCCCCAACAGTTTAGCGGCATTGATAAAATATAAATGGGAATCATAACAATAACTTCGTAGCTTGTCAACAAACGCCAGACGCGGACGCTGGGATAACACTTTAAGGTATTATTTTTTTGACAACCTTATGGCGATGGTGACACCTGTTCGACACCATTATACATACGAATGCTTATGTTATTTACTCACCAGAATTCTTGAAATTTCGTAAATTCCGTCAGCGGTGAACGAGCACGAGTTTTACGGTCACAAGTAAGAAAAACATAACCGATAAAGTGGGCAACACATGCGCGAGGAAACCTGCGCAGTAGTTAAGTGCTCGAAAATATTAATGTAATTACTTTTAATAAGCTTTCACAAAGGTTAGGACTCTTTGGAGAATTGACTTATGTACAAATAATCTAGCCAAGTGGACTGACATGCATAATTTTTATATATATTTACTGTATTTATATATATATATGCAGGACTATAACATTTGAAAGGTGTACATTTCACTTTTGAAAAGAGTCTTACATTTAATAGATAACCGATTATTGATTATCTTGTTTTTT